>NC_086194.1:153680154-153715154 GCF_035770615.1 Melospiza melodia melodia
CAGATAATAAATAGACATTGAATTGCTTATCTTTCTACCAGTTCTGGTTCACAGGAAAATCAGATCATTCAACTGCAGAAACCTTCACTGGCCTTTTGGTGCATATTTTCTATATTAATATCAAGCAGCGTTTAATCTCTTAAATTTAAGTGGTACATGGTGTACATGTTCAGTACTGCCAACACTGTTTTTCAATAAATGTTCTGTTCATATTTAAGCATCAGTATAAATATGATTTGATAATTTTGAGTTACTCAGGCTCTCTGAACAAATTTGTCTTAATTTAAATCTTTATTTTTAATACATCTGTAATAATTTATTTAAACTTGCAATTATAAAAACTTCAAAACTGAATTTTATACTATGTTCTAATGAAGCCTTTTCAATTTAAATTATAAGACTCAAAATGTTTCTCTTGCTGATGGAGGAGGCTATGATTCCACCTAAATCTTGAAAATATAAAGCCCAATCCAAAACAGAAGTGGAGCATGTTTCAGACACTGAAGTGTGACAATTTAGGGTGGTGGAAGCCAGTAAGGCCATGTTTTTTTGCAGTCAGAGTTTTTTTGGTTGAGAACTGGTTTGTATCTCTCACATGCAGAGGTACAGAAGTCTGTATATCCGCATCAGCAGCAATGGGCTGCTGCAGGTGTAGAGAGCTGCCTTTGCTATCAGAGCAGAACCTCTGCACAATCCTCTGTGTCTAAGGCCATGTTGGTTTCAGAGTCTCTAGGAGTACATTCAAGTTGCAATAGGGAGAATATTGATGTTTCATTCTGCATTCAAAATTAGTTCTCGTTATCTTCCCAAAAATTAGTTCTTCTGTATCAGGGCAATAGGGACCAGAAGCAGTCTGCACACTTGACCTACCTATAGAGAGGTCCTGATTAATCTTCTCCCAACAAACAAATTATTTATTAATATATGGTTTGATAAAGATTGTTTAGAATAATGTTTTGAGCAGGTTGAAAATACTTGAGTGGAACTATAAGTTTTTAAATACTGCTTTTCTTGACTTCAAGTTATGTATTTGTCTAAATATTACATTGTGCTATTACAAGCCCAAATTATAAGACATGCCAATCATAGTTTTCTTTACTAACTTCTAAAAAATTAAGCAACTGAATGTATCTGCTTTTAATAAATGTATTAAAAGCTATACATGCTTGTTCTGTGCAAAGAAAATCTGTTCAATCTATCTAGATAAATTTATCTGCCAATGTTCATGTTTATTGTTAAAGGGCAAGGATGAACATTTCTTTAGGAGAAGGTAAACAAGTAAAATAAATCACAGTTTTTGCTGAACAGTTCAAAATTTGGTTGTCTCTAGGAGCATCTATACATTAAAAAGGCCCTTTTTTGTTTGTGATAGTGGAAAAGGAACACAAATATGTTGTTTCTTCCTTCATTACTCACCTCCTAAGTAGCGCCTTCACATTTCTACCTCACAGTCCTGCTGAGATGTAATACATCTTTTAGTAATGTACCACTAGTCAAATTCTAGATCTGATTCTTTTGTTTCTTCCAGATATTTATTTGTAAATATATGTGAACTTTTCCAACTATTTTCTGCCACGCAAGGCAATTGAAGTAGTCGAGTGTCTTGACTTGTATTCTGTGTGAGCTTTTTAAAGAAACAATGAAATTAAAACAAGTGAAAAACACTGCTCACAACACAATCAGTCCATCTTTCTGATAACTGAAAGAAAATAGATATTTGGTTCTTTCACAGAATATTTCCATTCTGTGCAGGTCTGGAAAGACCTCCATATTCCACAACCAACTGTCTTTTCATCCTAGGAATAACTGATAACAATTTCTATTTTTTTCACCACTATTAAAAGTTTCATATGTACTGACTATTCTGGCATTTTTTGTGGCACAGTGGTTCTGCTTTTATGGTAACAACAGGTGCTGGAGCAGTTGTCATTGTTATAATGCTAACAAAGTAATTTACCAAGATCCTGATCTCAAAACTTTTCAGACCATCTGTTTTTTGTTTGGTTCCATGCACATTACTTTTAGACCTTTTTTGACTTCAGAAGTATTTTCCTGCTTAAAAAATAAGAGGTTTTTTGGTTTTGTTTGTTTGGATTTTTCAAAGTGAGAGTTATTTCAAAAGCAAAGGAATCCCCTGAAGTTCTTTGTCTTATCTTTAGTTATTAAAGGTCATGAAATTTAATCGAATACTTGAAAATTCTGAGTTAAAAAATCATCGTGCAATAGTGATGGAACAAGAGAGGCACATCCCTTTATGGTACAAAAAATAATTACGTAAAAATGAGTGGCCTTTCTTAGTATCTATGTTGGCATGTGCTGCAAAGAAAGGAAGAGGTTTCCCAAGATGTGTAACTATCTCTGCAGAGGGAAGGGACATATGGTTCCACCTGCTCTGGCAAAGCATATGACTAAGTATGACCTCAGTAGATGGGCAAAATGTGCTGCCCAGTGATCAACCAGCATTTCAGTTCTCTTTGTCTGAGTCCTGGTAATCTCCAGGCCATGACCCATGTCCCAGTGGGGCCATGAAAGAACAGTCAGAAATCCTTCAAGCTACATCTGGCTAGGAGGAGGCTTGTAGCCCTCTGGGTGATTAACTGAAGCTCTGGAACGTGAGATTTTGTTGTAATCTTTATCTTAATGTGCAACTGCAAGTGTAATGGGAAGGCTGAGGGCAATCCTATTCTCAATCCTGTTCTCCCCAAGGCCCTCAAAGAATGGTGACTGAGGCAGCTCATAGAGTTGCAGATCCCCTGGTTTCAGACATTTTCCAAGTACTAACTGCAGTCTGAATGGGAAACAAAGGATTGTCACTTGTTGAAAACAGCTGCTCCATAGGAGATTAGGTTTTAGACAGTTAGAAAGCAGAAGTCAGCCAAAACAATACTTTTTCCCCCTTTAAAGATGTGGCACTCAGACCTGGTTTTCTCACAGCATTTACTGTTTTCTGTTACATTTTTGGTAAGCTCCCATCCTTCTATGCATATTTAGTACAGCTATAGCCACTTTTGGAGGCTGCCTGCTTTCAGGCAGCTAACCACAAACCTAGCTGGGAATGATGGCAGCAGTTTCAACTCAAGGCAGGCTGTGCTCTAATTTCTAATTTTTCTCCTTCATCTCTGTTGAAACTGCTTGCAAGCTGCCCTCTTAACCTGTGCTGCTCTCTTGCAGGCCAATCTGCCCCTGCTGCAGCGGGAGCTGCTGCACTGTGCAAGGCTAGCCAAGCAGAACCCAGCCCAGTACCTCGCCCAGCACGAACAGCTGCTTCTGGATGCCAGCACCACCTCACCTGTTGACTCCTCAGAGCTGCTTCTCGATGTGAACGAAAACGGGAAGAGGCGAACTCCAGACAGGTGAGCAGCACCACACCTTTCCTGTCCTGCCCACAGTGTGGTGCTGAGCTCCCCCAGCACAGGGGCAGCATGAGGGTGGGTGCTGGGGGGATACTTGAGCGGTGTTCCCTGGGTGCAGGTCCTTCACATCCAACATGACCATAAGTGGTACATCCACCACATCTCTGGGAAACCAGTGTTTCACCACTTTCCATATTAAAAATTTCTTCCTAGTCTGAATCTACTCTCTTATTAGCTTAAAATCATTCCCCATGCCCTTTCATAACAGGTTCTGCTTATGCATGTCTGCATATACATACCTACATACATGTGTATATATAGAGAGAGCTGCATACGCATATATATTCCTGAGTATATAAATATAATACATGCACACACTGATTCAGTCGCCTCAGGACATGCTGTGGTCATATCCACACAGAAGTAATGGTCAGCCAGTACTGTATTACTTTGTGCACAGTATTTCAGTCATGTAGTGCCAAGCAGCAGATCATGCCAGCTCCATATACAAGTCCCTTGCATCTGACGTTTTGTTGAACTCCACGTTAAATGTGAGGAGAGTCGCTAGGCATTTATATTGGGAAGTACAGGGCAAACCCCAGAGCACACTCAGGGCTTTGACTCCTTCTGTTGTGCCATATTTCCATATCCATACATGGAATATGCATAAGGGTATTTCTTTCAAAGAGGAGAAATGTTCACTGCAATCTGTTTTGTTGTTGAGTTGAGGAGAGTCCATGCAGAAATGGGACAAGCGAATGAATGTGTGTGAAGTACAGTGGCTTTAGGGGTATGGAACAGTTTTTATTTTTTGGAATAAAGTTCTTTGCTTAGTGTTACAAGGGAATTACTCTTGTGGTTATTTATTTTTAACTGCCTTCCTATGCTAATGTTAGAAATTCAACTGGCATTTACATTTTACCTTTGGGAAACTCAGGTATTGTATTTTTCATTGATTTGTTTGCCATGGGTTTTATTGGTGGAAAACTTTTATTATACTTTTCTGCCACATACCACTACCTGTATGCCTGAGGTATGCTAGTATCCTAGTTATCTTTTAAATGAAAAAGATGTTTTGCAAAGTCAAGAAGCCTCATAACTTTTTACAGGTGACATTTTTGTGTTGGAACAGGCTTGAATGGCACAAAAATAAACAGAAAACAAAGTCTGAAAGCTCACAGTAAAACTTTAGACTTCTCATAGCCAGAAGTGAACAGTAAAATCTAAAGTCACATAGCCATTACATAGAGAAAGATGTGACAGTATTTGAAATTAGTTTTCTTGAGATTGTGTTTCAGAAAAATCACAATGAACCAGCAAGAAAATTAAGGTATAAGCAGAAAAGCTCCTTTTATATGTAGCTACGTTCTTTCCACCAGTTTTTTCAGACTTCCAGACCAAACTGAAGGAGCTATTGGGGTTAATACAAGCATATTTCTGCACCTCAGAAAGATGATTACTTTTTGGACATTATACGTGTATTCTCTTACTATATGCAATGAAATAATTTTTCCAAAGCTGAAATCTAGTAGCTTGGTGTAGTTCTGTATATTCTCAATCTTTGCAGAGTAGTGTAGCAAAACATCTGTTTAAAAGGCCTCTTAATATCTTGTGTATGGCTTTAATGTCAGCATACTGTACTCCGGTTCAGTAGCAGACACAACATTTTTCCTCTAAGGAGATAGACACACATGAAATGATCTCATAAGCCAGTGAGGTATTGCTTGACAGAGTACAGACAATAAGCGGGATGTTCTTTCCCGACTCACTCACTGTTTTCTTTCCTGTTTGTGGAGAGGAGTATTGCTCATATTTCCCATAAGGCCACAAAGGAAAAATGTAAAATAAAGTCTTTCCTTTGCATTTGGAATAATGCTCCCTCTCTTTGAGACCCTGTTTGACAGTGTTGAATTTTGGTTATTTTGTAGTAAGTACTGTCTCACCTGTGTTATCTTCAGTCCTGCTTGTGAGGGAGAAGATGGGTGACACAGGTAGAAACTAGGACAAGAACTTTGTTATAAAACCAATACAGGGTCTTTCCATTACAAAAAGGCCATAAGATTAGCACATAAAAGGACCAGCAGATCAGGAGAATATTGGATTTTAAAGTCAGCCTTCATCTTTTAGTTAAAACTGAGGCCCAGACGTAGAGATATTTGTGTATGGTTTATGAATTTTCTTCTCAGCATTTCCTTTTAGTTAAAATACATACAAAGGCTCTTAAAATTCCTGAGTCTTTGCTTGAAAGTCAAGTGCCTTTGGCTTCACAACTGAAGTCTCTCTTAGGCTGTGAACAGTTGGGGAGCAATGCAGCATTTGGGGTAAGGGGTGGACATTTTACCTTCCATTGTTGTGGGTAAGAGCCTGTGTTTGAATTCCCAGGGTCCAGGGAGGATGTAGCATGGGCTGTCCCATTGGCCTGCACACTCCAAGGTGCAGCAACTTCTGTCAGTTGCAGCCTGAAGTTCAGCTCCTTAGTTCTGGGGAAGTGGTGTTTCAGAAAACCCATCCTTTCTTTTTGACCCTGCAACTGTTTGCTGTAATGAAAAAGGCTCACATGAAAAAGAGACTGCCCAGTGCGCTCATTGGAATGTTACCGTGAGCTTAAAAAATAAGTTGCTTTTGTTCAGTGTCAAGCAACCCCGTCACTGGTTGGTCACATCTACGTCTCCATTGTCTATGACTATAATAAAAGCTATACAGAAAAAAATGTGTGGTAGTGTTGGCTAAGCCAAGTTCAGTGGAGTTGTCTTGTGCACTCAAGAACATTTGTGCAACAGATTTAGTAAAAAGAACAAGATGCTTTTGGAAAGATTCTTAAATTTATGGAATTGGAGTCTGCATACCTTTTAATTTGGTTAATGTAAGTAAAGCAACCACAAAAAGCTGTCCTCAGAGGCTGAACATGCCTAGACTGAGTGAGTTTTGAAACCAAATACTTGGCTGGCTTTATACTCATTACACTATTAATTATTTTAATTGTTTACAGAGGAGCATGAGCAAACATCTGGAAATATATATACCTTTTGTTTAGAAATATAAGTAATTTTCTAATATACTAATAAAAATTCAGCAGAAGATAGCAGACATACTTCAAGGGAAGGGTTTCCTGTGACTCCATGGCTAGTAAATGAAAAAAAATTTCTCAAAGGCCACCTCTTTCCAGGAGAACTAAGTGCAGCTGGAATAATTTTGATTGCAGATGTGTGTCTTACTGAAGTAAACTGTGGTATCTTTTTCACTTCCCAAGGTATATGCATAGATATATATTTATATGCATAGATATATAGTTATACACAGGCATGTATTGTATATAATGTATATGTTATATATATATACATACACGTTTATATTTTTCATTTGGGCATGGGTAACTGCATACCATGAATTCCATTAGAGGAAGAGTGCAGTAGAGGATTAGGCAAAGAAGGTGGAACAAGTGTTACATGTAACTACAGCTGCCTCGTGATTTTTTGTTGAAGAAAATCCACATACAGTATTTTTTTATTCTGCTTATAATCTCTGAACCTTTTTTGCATATCCATTTTCCAATTCTTGTTATTTATCTGCATATCCAAGTCTACTGTATGTGAGGTTTTATAGAGCAATCTGACAGTCAAGCTTTGTGTTTTACTGAATGTTTTCTTGGTGCATATGGTCTGACACGGATGAGCAGCCACGGTGAGATTTTGGAGTCTATTAAACTAGCTCATTAAAAAGATCAATCTGTTTCTGTAATAACACTGGGAACCATCAGTCACTGCAAGAGAGGAAAACTGACACCTGAGGAGACAACACATTTTGGTAATTTGTTCATGACATGTCATGAACAAAGTGTTCACTGTGTTTTGTTTACAAGTTTTGGAGTTTACATTCTACTGTAGTAAAGCAAAGGAACTTGGACCACAGTGAGTTTTTATTTTGGTGAATGAATGCTTAATTATAAATCACATGATTTAAAATACATTAACAACAAAAAACTTTGCTAATTATTCATCCTTTGAGCTTGCTGGAAAAGGCTGATGGCATGTGAGCATGCCATGTAGTGACTCTACATTTATGACAGTTCTCTACTAAGTGGATATAGGATAACAAAAATTTCTGTTAGAATAGCATTATTTTGAGTGAGAAGAAAACAAAAGTGGCTATGATTGTGTTGTGACTTTAGAAAGTGCTGCTGTGGTTGCAGTACACTTGGAACCAATGACATGACATAGGTGTCGAAGGTACCTGGGCACAGAGATAAACTTTGATAATACTGTTAGTAAATCTTATTTGAAGAGGCTCCTCAGTATCTCAGTAAGGTGAAGGATGCTCACAGCTCTTACATCTGTGCTCCTTGTATGCCGTGTGTAATTATGAGGAACTTTAAAAGAATTTTTGTAACATGAATTGTTAGCAAGGCAGAAAAGTAATTTTTTTTTTCTGTAACACAGTATTATAAACAGATACTTTATTCCTGCAAAGCATTATCATTTGTTTGATTCATCAAACCTTTATTGGTGGAAGTCAGTTTAAATCAAAGCATCTTGCACAAATAGTAGATGAACAGCTTTGTCTCCTTCTTGTAAGCTGGCTTTAGTGTTCTTTGAATTTGTGTAATACTCCTGATCAGGTTAAACCAAATTTTCTAGCCAAGGCAGTTTTGCATGGTCAGATTTTCTACCCAGGAAATTATCCATAAATTACATAATTTAAAACTGAAATCACAACCTAAAACCAACATAAATTCCATTAAATGCATACAGGCTAAAAAGTAGTGTCTATTCTGCTGTCTTTAATCTAAGTAAATCATGGCTTTAAGAAAATGACCCCTTGTGTGTTTATAGCTGAAGGACTTCATCTTTGTCATATTAACAATTTTCCAAACAACACTGTTGATTTATAGGCACATCAAGGAAAAAGGTGTCCAAGAGAGTAAGGAAAAAAGTTCCAGTTATGTTTCCTACGCATTCACTGTTATTTCCACTCTACAGCTTCTGGTTACTTTGCAAAATCAGATGAAAGCAGATTAAAATTGTGATGGTGTTATATTTGGAACTACTATTCACATGGGTGTGCCAGTTACTGGGAAACAGGAGTGCTTCCTCAGGCACCTGGGAAAATGCTGTTGCCCCAAGGGGGTTAGACCTAAAAGAATGAGTAGGACTGAGATCAGACTAGTAGGTCAAATTCAGAGCATCTGAATTATGGCACTCTTCAGTACCTCATCTTTTATCACTCTATTCAGATATAGTAAATTTGGCAGCAGTTCCTGTTCTGATGAGGTTTTCTAAGTTGTTATCTTTTTATATATTTTTATGTGCTCAGAAACAAAAAATGAGTTTATGTACAGTCTCATTCTGGTATTATGGTAAGCTGTTTATTTGGTCAGTGCAGAAAATATAACAACAAATTGTAGAATTAAATTTTTACGCCCAGAAAAGACATAGCAAAAACATCATTTCAGTAAATATGTTTTCAAGAGTCATGCTAGTTTCTATGTTAGTCAGAGTTCAGTGGATATGCTGATGTGTTTTCCAAGCTAAAGTAGTGCATTCCAGTTAAGGTAATTAAGTACAAAGCAGTCTTAAAAACCACAGAAATACCTGTAAATTAGGTGCAAATATATACATTTGTATGAAAATATATGACTTTAACATCAAGCTGTAGTGCAGAAAAGGAAAACTGGATTCCCACTTGTCCCAGTTTTATTTCAGTGACCAAGTCAATGAGTTATTTAATTGTTTGCTGTTTCTGACTTTTACCCATCGAAGTTAGAGAACATTCTAATTGTGGTACTAAAAGATTTATGTGAGTTATTAGTTTGCCTTGTACAGACAGAAAAGTCAATTTCTTTTGCTTGCATAGTATTTTGACAACTGGAGGATTGGCACACTGACTTTGAGTAAATATGTGCAAAGAAAACACACGCAAGCCACTAAATGCAAACTTGTCTTGAAGAGCTGTCAGAAACATCACCACCCATTGGGAGTTATTGCAAGCAGGTACATCATGCCCAAACTAATAAAAAATATATGATGGACCTCAGATTTTCTTGGTTAGGCGTTTTCACAGCCATGCTGCATTTCTTTTGGAACAAGGTACATGCTCCACTTTAGCAAAGTATGTCTTTTATATCTGCCCAAATGAGAATAGATGTCCAGCTGTGCTGGGGAAAGATTCTTTCCTTTTTGCCAAATTACAGTTTAGTAAAATATATATATATATATACCTGCAGCTTCTCTGGCATTAGTAATTTTGGTGAGGTCTCTGAGAAATTGCTTCACTCCTTCTGAAAACAATGCAGCCCATCTTTTAATTTCCTGCTGCTAATTACAAGATCTTAGTTTGATTCTCTCTCTCAGAGGATATTGGCAATGATTTGGTTTCATCTTTCCTCTCATTGGCCTTAAATGGGAACCTGTTGAGGGGTGACAATACACTGCTTCCCCACAGATGGTCCCTCAAGGGTAGTTGATTGGGGGAAGGTTTGTTGTAGAGCAGTTGGTTTTAACAATAGGCAAACAAGAAAATTTGCTCAAATTTACCTTCAGTGTCAAAAAATTGTGTTATCACTAGGAATGATACATTATGCCATCCCTTTATTCCAGAGGATAAAGTTCTTTTATAAAAAAGCTGGAATATAACAGCAGCTTATGGAGAGAGGAATGAAACCTCAGTTTGCAATATTTATATATAAGAAACTTTCTGATCAAAACTAATATTTTAACTGTAGGGTGTTTTTTTTTTTTTGCTTGTTTGTTTGGGGGTTTTTTGTTTGTTTTTCCTTTTTTTTGTTTGTTTGTTTATGAGTTTTTTAAAATACAGTTTCAATGGAGAATTAGTTTGGAGTGAGCTCAAGGTTCTCAGGCAGAGGTGTCAAGTAGAGAATTCTTTGGAAATAGCTGATAATGAATTTAATTAAAGAGTAACTAGAACATAAAAAAACCCCTGTCCTTCTCCTCAGTAGCTCTTCCAAGTCACCTGAGCATAAAGCCCCTGTCTAAGAGTAATGGAGTGGGAAGTCCTGAACATTACTGAGGACTTGAGTCTAGCCACATCTTCCTGCAAAATTAATGATAGTCACAGCACCTTTGCCCAGATATTGCAAAAATCTCTGAAGGATGCATTTCTCATCATTTAGAGTCAATTCTTCCCCAAAGTCTCTGTGTGACATTGATCTTGATGGGAGCTCATGGTATGCTGGGCTTCAGCACACTGGCATTCACTACAGTATCCTCTTGAAAACAAAACCATTTCTTGAATGTCAGGTTTCTCCTAATCACTATAACCTGTAGCACTACTGATTATTGGAATTTCTTGGTCCCTAATTTCATGTATCAGTTGTTGGTTTCACCTCTGCAATTGCATGTGTATCTACGCCGTCAGTCTGTGATCTCAGCAAAGGCTCCTTGCTCTCCAGCCCCTCGTTAGGTGGCTCTGTCAGAAGGTCACCCTGATGGTATTTCTCAAGTTACAGGGATGGTTAGACAAGGTGAATGAGTCCTTTGTATGTTTTGATTCAGCAGTGTTATGAAATGTTCTGCAACACCACACATTTGGAGCAAATTGAAGAACAATCTTTCGTTCCTGAAGCTGCATGTGTATGTGGGGGTGCATATTCCCACCTTCTATTCACTAAGTGCATTAAAGTTCCTTTGCTTTGTTTTTCAGAACCAAAGAAAACGGCTTTGACAGAGAGCCTTTGCACTCAGAGCATCCAAGCAAGCGGCCCTGCACTATTAGCCCAGGCCAGCGGTACAGTCCAAATAATGGCTTATCTTATCAGCCCAATGGTCTGCCTCATCCCACCCCACCTCCACCTCAGCATTATCGTTTGGATGATATGGCCATTGCCCACCACTACAGGGACTCATACAGACACCCCAACCACAGGGACCTCAGGGACAGAAACAGACCTATGGGTAAGGCACGTTGATTTTCTGCATTGTTTTTTTAGGTTTCTGTTTCCCTTGTAACTTTATTTTGTGAACAGGACTTTTTTATCTGCAGTTCAGATGTAGCCTTTATGGGTGTTTGTCCATCCAGCTGCTTCTAATGGCCTTATTTCAGATCTGTACTTGTAAAAGTGGATTGAATTGTGTCTCTAAGAAAGAGGGACAGAAATGGAAGGAACCTGTGTTTTCAAAGCTATATGGATGACATGGACACTCAGGTGTATGGCGGGCCAGGATAGGTAGAGCCTTTTTCTTCTAATGTCAGATTTGTGGTGATAGCAACATCAAAATAGCTTGATTTCAGTTTAGAGCAGAAGCAAGTTGTTATCTTTCAAAAAAGTGGTTTGTGTGTGACATGTCCACACAAACATGGGTGGAGGATGTGAACAGCAGAAGCACCAGCCACACCCCATGCAGCACAATTTGATTTAATGGAATGCCTGATACTCTTGGATTTTGTTTCACATCTGCACTTACTGTTCTTCCTTGTTTAAAACAAATCTTCAGTAAAAGAGCAACACTTACAAATATTCAGCATCTGTATAGAGGAGGCTAAGCAAAGAACAAGTGTTGGTTCCCCTTGAGTGTTGATAATAAATACTGGCTTGGTTGTATCATGTTGTCAGCTGCTCTGATATATGTGCTACATTTGAACCACATGTTGTTTAAACATCTGTGGAGGGATGAACCCTTAATGATGCTCTGTTGACATGGTAGTAATTACTGTATTTAGTGAAATAACACTGAGTTTATACTAATATTTTTTCAACTCTCTGAAGTACAGCTAGTATTATATGCAGTGAGTTACCAAATAATTGCAAACGAAAAATTATATATTGTATTATGTTATATTTATGTATACAGTAATTGTGCAGAGTCTGAAAGAGTTATGTCCATTTTTGAAAGGTCATCTTGCAATGTATAGAATTTACAGAATTTAAGACATTAAATTGGACAAAATAGTAGCATCTTGTGTGAGGAAAAGTACTAAAGAGAACTTAGAGCAAAGTTGTTTTTTTTTTTTTTTTTTTTTTTTGGGGTGGTTTTGGTTTTGGTTTTTTGTTTATGTTTTTGGGGTTTGTTTTTTTTTTTTTTTTTTTTTGTTTTGTTTTGTTTTTTTTTTTTTTGGTTTTTTTTTTTTTTTTTTTTTGGTTTTTTTTGTTTTTTTTTTTTTTTTGTGGTGACATTCCTGATGCTAGAACGGTAATATATGATGGTTCTGTCTATAGGCTCTTTTTTTTTCTGGTTTTTTTTTTCCCCCATAGAGGACTTCCAACATTGTAAACATAATTTGCTCCTCTTTGGCAGGGTTGCATGGCACACGTCAAGAAGAAATGATTGATCACAGGCTAACAGACAGAGAATGGGCAGAAGAGTGGAAACATCTTGACCATGTAAGGGCTAAATATCCATTTATGTGTAATTGTCTGAACAGAGGCCTTCCAAGATAGAATTTAAAATTTTTATTTTAAAACCTATCTGAATTCTATGACAGGTTTTGAAAGCTTTGCTTATTAAATCAGAGGGCTTGATGTTCCCCATTGGATAGTTCATACCAGGCCTTGCTGATAAGTGTCTCCTGCATTATCCTAATTATTACAGTCTGCCAATAGAGGAATGGACTTTCTCTATAAACACTGGATCTGGGGCTTGGATTTGTTCCTGAATTTATTATCTCTTGTAAAATTTGTAGACATCAGTTCTGGACCACATCTTGTGTCCTCTCCGGTGCCATGTAGTACTAGTGACAGGGTTGTAGCCTGTTCAGTTTTTTTCTCCTTGTCTTTGCTCTATTTCCTGTAAGTCCCTATCTGTATAGTTTAGGATCACCCGTTAAAAAGGAAGGGATTGTCATTCTTAAAACAAGCCTAGAATTTTTCAGCTATAGTTGAGGTTAACAGAGAGGGACTCCTTCATTATTAAAACCCATGCACTCAGTACATTGATGTTTTCTTTATTATGATGTCACTCTGTGAACAAAAATTTCTTCTTTGTTTCTGTGCTCCATCCACTGCTGTGAACAGTTGTTGAACTGTATAATGGACATGGTGGAAAAAACCCGACGATCTCTCACTGTCCTACGGCGATGTCAGGAAGCAGACCGCGAGGAGCTGAATTACTGGATACGGCGGTACAGCGATGCGGAGGATTTAAAAAAAGGCGGAAACAGCAGCAGTAGTCATTCCAGACAGCAGAGTCCAGTGAATCCAGATCCAGTTTCGTTAGGTACAGTATCCTCATTGAAAATCGTGTGCTGATTCTCTTTAAGCTTAGCTAAGTGATAGATGATGTTTGCATTTGTTCTGATTCTTCTGCTATAGTGATGATTCCTCTCTTGCTGACTGCTGGATTCACTATAACTCTTATGCCCAAACAGTAGTGTTTCTGGGTGGAATGGCTTGAGGATTTTTGGGTGATGCTTGGTAATTTGCTTTCCATTCTGCAGAGTCTGAGAGGGTGGGGTGAGAGGACAGACTGTCATGTAGGGAGGCAGAGCAGTGAGATGTGCACTGACTCTCTGTCCTTTCTGACTCTTTCTCTTTCCTGATTGTTTAAAAAAATCTGTCGGTGCTCCTGGATTGCAATTTGAAATAGAGGGCTTTCACCTTCTTAAATCAAATTCCTTAACTTGGAAGTTGTCTTTCTAAGGAAATGGAGTTGTAAAGTTCTAGGCACTTCTTAGGTGCACTTGGTTTCTGTTTAAGAAAGGAACAAGATCTGGAATGCTCACACTCATGCATGCATGATCCTCCTAGGTCTCTGTCCATCACTGCAGCTTGTGCAGGTGTGTCTGAGGACTGTTTGTTGTATATTTCCATGGAGCTGTCCAGGCCTTGGCTCAGGCAGCAGAGTTTGAGCTGGGTGGGCTGCAGCCACCTTACAAGGACCAGACCAAACAGCGGGGCTGTCCTCCCTGCAGACCTTCACAGTCACTCTCACACAGTGAGCACACAACTACTCTGAGAGGACTCTGCTCTATAAAAACAAACTTTAACTTGGGGTCTTTCTGTGAGTTACTAGTATTTTGGCCTTTTTCTGCCCCATCTCCTCACTTTAATAACAGATATGATAAAGCAACATCTCAGTGATACCTTTTTATTTTTCTTGTTCTTTTGAAAATGTCAGGAGACTATGCTTGCTTGTCTAATATTGCCTTATAAAAAAATAAATTGTCTGTATCCAATGCCATCTACTCAAAATCATCATAAATTCTGTTCATTACTAGAATTCCAGAATAGAATCAGTAGAATGTGTGTTATTTTGCAACTATATTTTACCTGTATTTTCCCTTTGCCTTTAAGAATAACTTACCAAGTCAAAAATTTATTTAATTGCAAATAGAAAAACAGAAAAAAAAAATCTAGTCCCATCTCCATCATTCTCTTAGTAAATTTCTAGAGTTACTACTGTAATATTTGGTGCCTCTTGATAACAAACAAATCTTTTTTGTGTGAATGTCAAATTACTTGAGTCAATAGCTCTATAAATGTGCTCCAATCAGTGGGAGGAAGGGTTATGGAAATGCTTCCATAGTTCACTAATAAGTCTAGTCCCTAGAGGAGCCCTTCTCAGAAAGTATTCAGGTAATGGCTTGTATGAACAGTGCTAAATGTAATGTAAAGGAAGACTCATAAATACGGCATCTGAAACATCAATCACATTTGCAACTTCAGGAAGAACACTTGTGAACAGATCTAAAGCAGTGGCTCACTTCTCTAGTGAAGCTGTGATGCAAAAAGAGACAGGCCATGCTGCTTGTGTACTTAGTAGGTAGAAAAAATGAATGTTCTCTAATGAAACTGGAACTCATGACATTCATCAAAACTTCATAGATAATATTACAATCCAAGAAAAATTGTCATCACCACAACAATAGGTACGTAAGATAAAATGAAGATCAAGCATACAGTTAGATCCCTATATTAGCATTTGTTCGTGTATATGTCAAGATGAATTCTTGAAAACAGCAAAGTCTTCTGGCTTAAAAGATAGTTATACAGCACAGGCTTTGGCAGTGGATACATTGGTCAGCTCTGCAGTACTGTGGGTACAAATGAACTGGTTGGAGTCCATTCAATTTTAACACATCCACTTTGGTTATTTGGTTGAAAAAGTACTTCTGAGACTCACAAACATGAAACTTGGATCGCTTCAGTGATGTAGCATCCATATCAGTTGTAAATATTGGTTAGAAGTGCTTTTATGTCTGACATGACAGGGAGAAAATGCTTACTTTGGAGTCTATGGAAAGCTAATCCTTATATTTCCTCAAATCTGGTAATAATCTAGTTAACAAAATGAAAATCCCTAACATTCAGAGGTATAATGAAACTAAAGCAGTGTCTGTGAGCCTTGAGATGGTTTAGGGCTTTTTTATTTTAGTTTTGAAGTGGGGGAAAAGGGATTGGAAATTTCTCCAATATTTTAATTAAAGTACCACAGCATGTAAATATTGGGAAGTTTGCTACAGAGATTCTAAATATCAGTGAATTCCCTTTGTACCTTTTTTTTTTTTTTTTTTTTTTCCAACAAGGTAATCCAGCCTTTAAATCTATCCTGTCATCTCCACTAGCAAGAGAGAAAAAAAAGGGGGCCATATGGCTACATTATCTGTGCCTTTGTTTCTTTTTCTTTACAATTCAAATATCATTCCTGAAGTTTTAACTTCTCATTACAAACATACCACAGTCTTCATAGATAGGTCTTGCTGAAAAACTCTGACCTGAGATCTAGTATGGATAATTTGAGTTGAAAAGTAATTGAAGAAAATTCTGATGGTCATTTTGAACCAGTAGACTTTTTTCCTGCCAAAGATTTTTCTGCTTCTTTTGATTTGACATCACTGTAAATCATGTTGAGCCTGGAAGTTTGCAATATCTGATCAATATTTTTCTGTTGCTATTTTTAATTAAAAAATTAAATTAAATACTTGATAATTAATTTTAATTCAAAGCAATCCCAATACACACATTAGCTATCTACAACAGGTTACAAGCTCCCATTATTCTCCAAGAATGTGCTGAAGGTAAGAGGGTCTTTTCAGTCTGAATAATACATGTTTATGAAAGTCTAAAAATGACTCAGACTTTACATATATATTCAGTTGATTAACTGTGATGGTCTATGAAGTGAATAATACATCATCTGACTCCTCCATTTCTGCTGAAGAATTTCAGTACTACATATTGCAGCAGGACTGCAACTTTCATCCTAATAGTGAATAATTACCCATATCAGACACTGTATACTGAAATACACACAGTAGGATAAATTAAAGATGAGGGTTCTTCAGCATCATGGGTTATAAACAAGATCTATAACCATACTGAGTGCAGCTGTGGCTCTAGATAAGTGGAGCAGGCACACATCAGAAGGTCTGCAGCAGTGTTGATATTTTGTGTCTGTTGAATTTATCTGAATGGAAATCTTACAAAATAGAGTTTGAAATCTCCAGCTGAAGAGTGCAATACCTGCAGGATTTGCCTCAGGAAACCAGGATTCTCAGAAGTCTATGAATTTGTGAAACACACATAGGTTAGCCATTTCTTAATACATTTCTAAATGTTAACCCTTTCAGACACTTTTTATTTTCTCTAAAGCTGTTCACCATCATGTTTTGTGTCAGCCAGAGCATTCCTGCCAACACGTATCTGTTCATGCTGTGATGATAAACCTGTTCCTTTGCCATTTGCAGATAATCAGCAGTGCTGTGATATGCATGATATTCTCAACATGAGCAAACCATAATACTGTGAATACCACAGTAACATTTATAACTTGTAATTCTAGAATGTAAAGCCTCTGTGATACTGGTCACTGATGACATTAAGTATTGCTCTTAATCCACTCTCTGCATGGGAGGCTTGGGCTCGATTGTGGCTTAGTGAACTGCATGCTGTTAGTAGGGCTCCAGCTGCAGAAACATTGCATGTGTGTGTTCTCAGTGCTCAGCTCTGACATGGCCTCTGCTTGAGGATGATTCAGTAAT
This sequence comes from Melospiza melodia melodia, assembly GCF_035770615.1. Classification (NCBI taxonomy): domain Eukaryota; kingdom Metazoa; phylum Chordata; class Aves; order Passeriformes; family Passerellidae; genus Melospiza; species Melospiza melodia. The sequence continues at coordinate 153,697,437 of NC_086194.1, forward strand.
ACTGTACCTATGTGGCTTTTCTTTTCTTTTACAATGAAAAAACAACAACTATATTTTTAACACAATTTCAAGGGGTGTTGCAATAGCCAGAAAAATGTATTAGAGAGCAAAGAAGGGTAAAGATGTACTTAAAAATACTGGGAACACTTGCCCCCCGGCCAGGTTTGCAAGGTAGTCTCATCAGCAATACCCACCTTCAGATCTCTATTTTTCATTATGTGGAACTGGCACATTTTTGAACTTGACTCTTACAAACCAGGCAGTGAATATTTTATATTTGTTGCTCTGAGAATTTTTCTGGTTTGTTTTCTGTGTCCCACTAATGGTGTTACATTTATTATAGGCTAGAATGAAGCGGAACTTGCATTTGAAATATGGAAACCACATAAATACATAAAAAGTCATATATATTTAATCTGTTCATGGCTGCTTATGTGTAGCTTTTATTATTTTTGACCCTCAATATTCAGTACAGCATGCAGGGTATTATTATCACTGCCAGTATTTTCATGAATGCAGTAAATTGTATAAGATCATCAAAACATCAGCTGTTCATTCCATTTCTTAATACTTTGTGTTATACACTTGCATGTCAGTGTCCCATGCAAAAAACCTCAATTCTTTTGTTTTGCCAACTTACCTTCTGTCCTTCTTTCCAAATGTGAATTAGACTCTTTGAGATTACTGAACAATTCTTTTCTTTCTAAGTCTTTCTATTCTGTTTTCTTAAGTTTGAGCCTTATGATCACATAAGACTTCATATAATTTATTTGGTCCTAGCTTTTCATCTCAGTTTCAATTTGCAGATCCATATTTATGGCTGCTCTCACAACTCTCCACATCTCTGCACGTCGCTCTCTTTCAGCACCTTTTCTCTTTATCTTAAAACCATCAAAAATTTTCATTCTAATGTGAGAGCTGAAACCAATGCAATTTTTTTTTATTTTCTTCGTGTGTATTCTCCCACTCCAACAACTTTTCTACTATTTCACAAATTTATTTCACATTACAATAGAAAACTCCCATACCATTTTTGATATCAAAAGTCTCTTTTGTTTTTACCTCATTTAAACACTTACAGACAAGTACAGACTATTCTCATTTACATATATGCTTTTTATTTTCCTTGTTCATCTTTTTCCTTTGGTTCAGTAGGAACTGGACTAATTACCAACACATGCTTTCATGCCTTGCCATGAATTTCAAGTAAATTCAGTAGTGTACATACTTTTGTTCTGCATAACGGTACTGTTGCATTTTCGCCATTAACAAACCTTTGTTATAATGTCTGACATGTAAAGCTTTTCCAATATCCTTTTCTGAATGATCTGCCTTGTCACTTCAGATTATTCTTATTGTTGTCTGATTTCATTCAGTTACATTCTAGGCAGCATTTACTTTGACTTCTAGGTTAGTTATTTAATATTATGCATTGTCCTCATTATGGCTTTTTGCTGTTGCTTCTACATTTAGTATTTTAGGGGCTTCATTTAGCTGTGTTAATCTTGGTTTGAGATTGCTAGATATCCAAGTTAAGATCTTTTGTACTTCAGTTTTAATGAGCAATTTTTGTGATACTTAAACTGAAGGACTCCTTACCTTAAAAACACTAATATGTAAAATTTATATCCTCTGGTCATTTCCTGTAGTTTAGCCTTAGAAAGAAGATTGTTTTCACAGACTCATCACCACTGCCTAAACAATAGACATGTTACTAAAATTCTTCTGGCTTGGAAAATATGGTTTTTATTATCTTCATAAGTGCTTCTTGTCTTTTTTGTGCACCATTCCAAACTATGGGAAAGTCTCTCATAAGCTCTTGATTTAAGTCTTCTTGCAGAGGATCTCATTCCTCATGTAAATAATTTGTGGTTGGAATAAGAGCTTGATTGATGTTTATGTTTTGGAAATTTTAACAATTATCTGGCAATCTGGTCATTTATGTCATTGAATTCCATTTTTGGAAAGTCATGTGTACCAAAAAATCGGTTCCACATCTCTCTGTCCTTTTTCTTTCTTTTCCTTTTTTTCTTCCCCTCTCCCCACTACCCAAAACTAAGAGCCATAGACTTGAATCAAGGTTATGCTCCCCTTACACTGGATGGTACCTTAAATACCAGACAGGAAAACTCAATACAAAGCAAAGACATGAATGTCACAAACCCCTTGTTTTGCCACATTTGGAGCCTGGTTGAGTCTGTTCCTGCAGGTATTCCATGAAGAGCAAATAAGAGTGGTTTAATTTTTTGCCTTTATTTTTCATTAGCCTTCACACAATATTTTCTGCTGTTGCCTCTGTCCCCCTAACAGAACTGGCACTGTGCCTATAAGTCTAAACTGTACACAGGGCTATTCATCATCTCCAGAATTATGCAAGCCAGGCCATACTGAGAATTTTCCTATTTTTCGTATCAGGTCTGAAATCCTCTATCAAGTTGATTAAACCAATATAAATAGCTGTTTTGCAAAATCTACACACACACACACACACACACACACACACACACACACACACACATACAGTGTTTACTATTTTATGCTTGAGAGCTGTGAAGGTTCGCCGACAAAATCTATTTTAAATTGTTGTCCCATACTTCAGTGACAAACAGAAGAGCTGGGTAAATCCACTCAGCTGCCTGTCAGATGGGAAGATGTACTCCCAGTCACTGTCTGCAGATTTTGATGCTAGAAACTACATCTGTGAAACAGTGCACAGGAATTCCCTACTCTCTGTTGAAAAAGCTCCTGTCATTTCCACCTTTATTAGCTGCCTGCAATATTGTCATCTTTTAAAAGCATTTAAGTTTATGTGGGCTGCTGTATGTAAACAGTACTGTATGGATACATGTAGTGGTATAAGAAATTATTTGCAAACCCTGATGTTTCACTTTTTCTTAAAAATATTGCTTTTTGACCAAGTTAGTGAATAAAAGCTCCTAAGATAGAAAACTGAATACATTTAGTCAAAATTAGTATTCCAAGAATGGCAGGTATATTCTTGCTGTATTTCAAGCCCAGACATCAAACTTCTAGCAGCATCTCCAAAAACATTCAAACCTGTCTGTAATGTAACAAATCAAGTTATTTTCTGTAGGCAATTGAATTCTGACACACTGGCAATAGTAATCATGGCAGCGAACTTAGTTTTATGTGTTTGGTTGTATTTTTTTCATTTTGTCCTCTATTACTTTGAATAATAGTTAATCAGTTTTTAAATTGCATTTGAAAGGAGCAATTTCAATTTCATGTGCTGAGGATCTCTATGCTAAATTTCAGACCAAAGTGAATTTTCTTTTTGTATCGTCTGATCTTAGCTCTTTGAAGTCCCTGTGAAAGGGATCTTTCTGATTTCAAAACTCTTAGACCCAGGACTAAAGGTTAAACCTTAAAAAAAAAAAAAAAAAAAGGGGAGAAGGGGAAAGAGCTGTCAAAGTGTGATTGAAATATATGGGTGAATTACGAGCTTCAGCTCCAGTGAGGTTGTTTGGCAGCTTGTATTTAGGGCCTTAACCTAAAGTTAAAGGTTCTGTTTTTCAAGCTCTTGCAGCTACAGTTGCCACCATGGGCTCAGATATAGGAAAGCACAGCTCTGAACTTAGAGAAACACCCCTTTGCTTTTCTGTGGACAACTTATTTGATCACTGGAATGACATCTTGACTTTTATCTGCACTCATAAGTACTCATTATTTTGCACAGAGCAGAAATGCCAGACCTGCGCTGTTGCCCTTTCTTTTTCCTTTTCATAAATACAATGAGAAAGGACAAAGCATGTCACTCCCTCAGTTTGTCTTGCAAAGCCTCCCTTAAAAGTGTGGATACTGTCATACAGAGTTGACTCAAAACACTGTAAAATAAAAATAAAATTAACATCTTCACTTGGCTTAAGATGAGACCTTCAAATTGTAAGAACTGATCTGATCTACGGGACGTTCATGAGCTACGGCTGTGGCATCCGCTTTGTTTTGAGGAGAGAAAAGCTTCACTTGATTTCTTTGTCTGAGCTGTAATTAAAGAGAAAAGGTATTTTTCTCTAAGCCTTGTTCTCAACAAGCCAGCATTGCTTATGATGCTCTTTCTTTTTCCCTGTTCACCCCCTCCTCCTGCAGAATCTCATCGGGAATTCCTTCACAGGCCTGCGTCTGGATACGTGCCAGAGGAGATCTGGAAGAAAGCTGGTAAGAACTGTTTAAAAACACCAGCTTAGTCGTCTGGCAGCTGTGTGCAGTTGTTAATGCACTGATGTGAGGAATTGGGAGGCGGGGGAAGGGCTTACTAGTAACAAGAAGAAATTGTGTCTAATAATCTTAAACTGGAACTGATCGGGACATTAAATAATTTTATAATAGAATCATCTGCTGCTATAGTTAGGGGAAATATCAGTACTTCCAATGTGGACCCCTATTTTCAGGGCTTCTAATGGTTTCAGGATGAAACTTGATATGTTAAAAGTTTGTCTGTTAGCAATTTAAAAAAAAAAAAGAGGTTAGTGTGGGTGAGTTTTTTTAAGCTTCAGGGTTCTTACCTAGTTAAAGAAAGAATTCCCAAAGGAGGGGAAAAAACCCAAGTACACCTGTTAATAAAAAAGATTTCAACTATGCAAAGTAACCATTCTTAATTTAAAAAAGATTTTGTGCTTGTCAGCCCCCAGTGAAGCCTGTGCTCATAAACCTGCAGAGTGTGCAATGAAGTCAGCAAGTTCGCATCTCTGCAGCTGCTCTGGCTGTTTGCAGGGCATTGACAGCATCTGCCTGTGCCTGGAAAGCACCCTGGGCAGACCTTGTGGTTGTGCAAAGTTTTCTTAACTCTGAAACTCTGCCTGAGCACAGGAGTTTGCTGGCAAGGATCCCACTCTGGTGCTGCAGCTGAACCTTTGCTCTTCTGACACTGACATCAGAGCTTCCTTGTTTTCAGAGGGGCCAGGAGGCAGCTCTTGAACTCCTTCGAGATAGTCGAGGAGCTATTTATACACCCAAACGTGCCCCCCTGCTTTTGAACACCTGTATAACCATGAAGTCTGCAGCAGCTGTCTGAGCAGCAGTTAATGATTAAATGGCAAATATGCAGCAGTGTTGATGCTTTCTGATCAATTCTCCTGTAAATGCTTGCTGCTTTCCAATGTATTTTAAACTAGATACACACCATACAGGTAAAAATGTTATGCTGTTATCTTGTTGCATCAGACAAGAAGTTGTGTTTTGTGTGTAATGTGGGTTTATCATGTAAAGTCTACATTTTTCAATATGTTAATGTTTTAAAAACTATTGTATTTTCTGTGAAAAATAGCAAAACTTTGTACATTTTCTTGGTTTTGTCCAAGAAAAGTGTAGCCTTTATAACTCAGTGCCCAAGAATATTTTCATATTGCCATATTTATGTTAACATTTTAAATGAAAAATACAAAAAAAAATTGCAATCCCAGGAAATCTCACTATGAGGAGCATTATTCTGCTAAATTTCAAAAACTTCAGTCCTCTTGCAAAATCTAGGGTTTGATGTCATTTGGCATCAGGTAATTTATGACTTGTGGATTCAATACATTAGAAGAAAAAGATTTCTTCATAATTAAGACAAGTTAGTAGAAGATTTTGGCCTGAGTTATGAAGTTGGATGTCCATTCCCACTGCACATATTCATGAATGGTAGTGTACAGGTCCTGTGATGTCATCTTGTGAGCATATATGTCATCAGTTCTTTGAAACAAAGTTTTTCCTTTGGTCCCATTTCCAGTCTCTTATTTTCAGGCTGATGTGGGTTTAAATCAAGTGATTGTGCCTGTGAGTTGGAGAATAAAAGAAGTGTGACTCTGCAGGATGCATACCTTTATCTATTACTACATCTAATCAAACATTAGAAAGCATACTGCTTTCATAAACCATGGTCTGCATTTTTAGGAGGGTGTCCACAATTTCATGATGAAGGCAGTAAAGGTGCAATTTGGCTCTCTGAGAATAGGCCTCTGATGCTATTTGAGATGCTACATAGTTTCCTGACTGGGCAGCTACTCCCAGTGTAGAAGACTACAAATCCCTCACAGGTTATTTCTTTTGGTTCAGTGTGGCTCTCTTCTTGTGTCAAATGTCTGTAAACACCAAAGTGCCGAGAGCTAAATCAAGTATGAAATTCTGTTTGGAATGCAGAATCCATTACACTGAAAGAATGTGGCATAAAAACAGCATGTGGAGAAGAGATTCACCTTAAACTTTTGGAGATTGGTAGACTCCAGTGTAATTCTTAAAAGTATACCAAGTTAGGCATGTGCTTTTGTGGCTGCTGGACATATTATGCAGTACCTCATGGGTTAAAGCCATGAACACTTATGGATGGAGTGTTCAAGACAAGTTCTTGGTGTTCCTCAGTAGTCAAGAGAGAGACAAGCAGGTAATGATGATCAGTCAGATCAAAGGTTGGATGACTTTCTCTCTGGGAGTACAAAGTTCCCTTTATTAAGTACAGAGAGGGTCACAGGCCCATTGTGGGCGGCTGCAATAGCTTCTTCTGTGTCATGTAGAAACTGTCTTCCTGCCATCCCTGTCACTTAGCCAGGACCAATGCCCATGGCAGTCCAGCTGAAAACTCTGGAGTTACAGAAGAGGAATGAAATGACCGTCCTTTGTCTCTACAAGGGCAATAAGTGTCCTGGGCCTTGTACAGAGGTAGTCCTGAGACAGATGATGCATTTTGGGATATAATGCTGAGATAACTTTTTGTCACCAACTGCCAATGGCCACCCTTACCAGGGTCAGCCCGAGAGTGAGATGATGCAAAATGCTGGGGTGACACAGGACTGCATATCTGCCCACCACCTTTCTTTTCTCATCATGTGCACAAATGTGTTGATGAGGTGAGGGAGGTGACCAGGAGCTGGCTGGTGAATCATCATTTTGGGTGAAAGATAAGTACCTCTCTTAAGTCTGCTCCAAGGACTTCAGACCATGCTGAGTAATGCCTATTCCACACAAGCTGTTTGGTTCCTGGAGCTTCTCTTGTGTGTTAATGCTGCTCAAAGGGGTGGAAGATGTCAGTTGCATTCCTAAAATGAAAGTGAACTTGTGCCAAGAATGCTTAGGCAGAGGATGCAGGTACGGGGATCTTCGGTACTTGGTTTTAAAAACTTGCAGATTTCTGCTCTCTGATACTGGAATCTAATAACTCTTCCTTTTCTGGAAGGACAGGGAAAGGAAGGGTGCTGGTCTTTCTTGGTCTTCATAGCTCAGTATTGTCAAGGGAAATAAAAATCTCCTTCGCCCTCACCCATATCACAAACATATCTTAAACTATGAAGCTTGGCTATAAAATATCTATGCCTATTAATATTCCATGCCTATAAAATATCAGTAGTATTTAGTTTGAGAAGCTGTAAAGAAGATCAATGATAGAAAATTTTGTCTATTTTTTTATGTGTTCATGAGTTTGTAATATATTGAAATAATGATGGTGCATTGTGACCTGACACATTTTAACTTATTTATTTTCACACTTAGTATAGCACAATGCAAATTCTGTCATCAAAGTTAATGGAAATATTAAAATCCAATCCGTAGTCTAAGCCAGTCAAAAATATCAGTCAGGCATATGGCCTCCTAAGCACTTTCAGGCATCTTCATGCAAGAACATGCAAGAAGTGTTGCAAAAAACTTATGCAATATAGAAGATATGATATAATTTTCAGTTTCTATATTTGGACTGAAAAGTAGATTGTCTGGGATGAAAAACTGCAATTAGAAGTCCATGTAAAAATGTTGGAGCATTTTGCTTCTGTTTATTATAAGAAACTGGCATTTCTAACCACTGCAAACACCTAACTGTAAAACTAAATTTATATGATGTAACAAAAGTGCATCATGTCATTCAAAAATCATTTCTATTAGTAGCAAATATCAGCAAGAATACAGATTTTCTTAAAGAAATCCATTTTGTCAGTAACTGCAGTTCATAGACATGAAACGCTTGTATTTAAGTTGCCTCATTTTTCTGAAAATGGTAATAAAATTGCATCTGTATGTTTGCCTGTGTATATTTCTTTTCTCATGATCAGTGAATGGTTACAGTTGGTAATAAATATTCAAGCACCTTGCAAATGTCCTACCAATTCCCTTTGCTGATCTCCGTGTGCCTGTGGGACTAGAATAGGAATGCATAATTTAAATATAAATTGCCTGATTTGCATATACAATTAGACTAGCTGTAGCTTTGATCGTAAGCAAAAATTATTGTCCTGTATTGCCACTTAGATAGAATTTTAATTCACCTTGAATATTCAAAGGAAATTAAGCCTTGGCTGTATGGTTGAAGGGTATGATTTTTTCCTCTCCTGAGGCTTTCCCTAAACAACATTTATGGTAGGGTAATATAAGGGCATATTTTCAGCCTCATAAAAATAAAGGCATAAGTTTTATTTCTAAATCCCACCCCACCCCCTTGAAAACTTGAGTTGAAACATCTCTTGCAGATATGCACACATGTAACATGCACACATACTTCTCAAGAGAGCTCTTCTTTCATCTTAGTTCAGTTTTAGTCAATACAAAGCTTAAAGTTAAGACTTTATTGTAATTTGCTTAATAACTGAAAATGGAGGCTTCATGTAGACATTATTTTTTAAATAATGTGCAGAGCTATCAGATGTAACTCAGGAGAGTGACTGAGTACCTGTACATCAGATTTATGTCTGCATGTTCGTGCACACAAGTACATGGGCTAAATACTAAATCTCAAACACATAACACCATTTCTAATATTTAGATTTTAATCTACAGTAAAACATTTTAAATAGAAATCTGTGGCTTTAATTAAACAGAACATTTAATTAAGGTAGGTTTTAAGTGCATGAAACAATTAAGTGCAAACACTTGAATGAAACATGTCATAATTAGTTTTAATAGAGTGTTAATTGGTACTAGGTTTGCCAAGTTAATAATTACCGCTTATTAAATTTTCAATTAATCATTGTCATTTTGCTTTGAATAAAGATGAAAATTAGATAAACTAATTCAGGGGGAGGATGGTTTCCTTGTTAATTAGAGCAGTTAATTAAAAAAAAAAAAGAAATTACTTGTTTTAGTTGTCAATTAAAAGACTGTTCATTAGTAAAATCTTTGCACTCTTCTTGCATCAAAAGCCAAATAACTAATTTGAGACAATCCATGTTTTCTGGAATAAAAGATATGACACTAGTATGTACCAAAGAAAGGACTCATGCTACCATGGTTGTTTTACAAGAAGCATGAAGGTTTGAGTTTAATGAAGCAGAGTGCCCCTGCTCAGTGTTAATTATGCTCCATAGTCTTGCTGGGCAGGGTGTGCTCAAGAGCTCAGAAGAGCCAGGAAGTCAAGTCTTCAAGTATAAACATTGATTTGAAAGACAGATCAAGAGGTCAAATGGATGTTAATAAGCAATTTTTTTTTTTTCTCATAGAACAGTATGTCCAAGAAAAGATACTAGACCAGTGATTTAAATTTTTAAAGTAAAGTCTTGGGGTTTTTTTAACTTCATGTATTTATGTTTTAAAATACAGGGAAAAAGTTTTTAAAGACCACAAATCCTGTCTTAATTTCCCCAAACTTAAAAATACATTTTTTAAAAAGTCTGTAATATGTCTTCAATAATAGTTGTCGAGTATATGCATATATCTGCTGTGCTGCAAAACTGATTTTCAGTGTTCAAAAAGATGGCAAATAAAATGGACCAGGGATCTGAAACTATGGTACCTAAAGAAGTACTGCCTGAGAATCAAAATAGCAAGAATCATTATCAGTGGTAGAGAATTTGATGATGGGGAAGAAGAGAAGAACCTCAATACTTCCTGAGGATGCTAGAGGAACCAGGTTCCTCTGTGTCCTACTCAGAATGACGACTGTGGTTATAATTGAAAGTAATCTCAACGTAATGGTAACAACAGCGGTGCATTTCCCACGTCGGGCCCAGGAAGGCGTGTCCAGATGCGCTGTGCTGATGCAGGTTCTGTGTCCAGATGTGCTGTGCTGACACGGGTTCTGTGTCCAGATGTGCTGTGTGACACGGGTTCTGTGTCCAGATGTGCCATGCTGACGGGGGTTTCTCCCTGCTTTGCAGAGGAAGCTGTCAATGAGGTGAAGCGCCAGGCGATGGCCGAGCTGCAGAAGGCGGTGTCGGAGGCGGAGCGGAAGGCTCACGACATGATCACTTCGGAGAGGGCCAAGATGGAGCGCACTGTTGCCGAAGCCAAGCGCCAGGCGGCAGAGGACGCCCTGGCTGTCATCAACCAGCAGGAGGATTCAAGTGAGGTAAGGACATTGCTGGGCAGGTGTCACCTCTGCCTGCAAACCATTGGTGTGTCTGAGCTGGCTTTAATCTGTGTGGCACAGGGCATCAGAGCCCACTATTAACTCTTTGCACAGCTATTCTGGATGGGTATGTCAGGCATACACCAAGTTCCAAATTCTCTTGGCTATGTTGTAATTTGAGCCCAAAATGGCTAGTGAATTTGAGCTCCATTCTCGGCTTTTAACTGCTGCTCAGGGTTACATATAATTTTCTAATTTGACTTTTTGTCGGAACCCAGGAAATTCCTTTGGCTGCCCTGGAGGACTCGAGACCCTGTCAGGGGGCTCAGAGACCTTGGCACAGAGCCCAAGACCCTTGTGCCTTTGATTAAGCCCTTGGAAAAAACAATTACCAACCTTATATGAAGAATTACAAGCCATGAAAGTTTAGCTAGAATGATAGTGAATTTATCATGGGGTGAAAAATATATTTTTTGGGGGTTTTAGAATGGGGGTTCAGGGAGCAAGATGGAGGAATCTGGACATGTCCAGCCTTTCTCCTTCTTCTTGGCCTACATCTTCTGCTGTGATGTTGGCGCTTTTAGATTGGTTTAGAGTAGAAGCTCACTGTCTAACATAGGTGATAGGTATTGCAAAGTAATTGTAAACATCGTACACGTAGTTTTTAGTATAAAAAGATAACACCGCCCCGGAGCAGGCAGAGTGCCTCTGATTGTCCTGCTGAGCAGACCTTGGCAGCCCAGGAGAAAGAATTTTATAGATAAGATACAATAAACAACCTTGAGACCGAGAAATGAAGAGTTCTGACTCCTTCTTCAACCGCTGGGCTGGGAAAAGAGACTTTCTAATGTATCTTGGGGTCACTCTGACCAGCAAAAGTCCCGAGAACTTTTCAGTGGCTTCTATTTAAAGCTCTTCAAACAACCATACTGAATAGATAAAAAGATGCTCAGTGGAAAACATCTGACACTGAAATCTAATTTAAACAAAGAAATTATTCATAATAGAGATTGTAGAGCAAGGTGGCTAAAAACTTGTCTAGGAAAAGTGTTGGATGCAGAAGCGATTAGCAAAAGATGATGGCTCCTGTAGGACAGAATGTGAATGTAAATTTGCAAGTGTTTCCTTATTTTGAATGTATTGCTTTGGCTGCAGGGAATATTTCAGAGTTGATGAATGGGCAAAGAGCATTTGTTAGAAGAAAAAATAGGCTGAGAGATCAAAGAGTAAAACAAGAATAAGTATGTTAAGCCTTGATATACTTTCAGACCTGAGAGCGGAAACCTTGAATTGTTATGATACAGGACACCATGACTATGTGGAAGCCGGGAGTGAAAGAGCAGTGTGTGTTTGACCAGTGCTGCAGCAGTCTAGATAGCAATTAAATTTTATGCTTGTTAAAAAAAAAAAAAGAGTCCCAAGTTAAAACTGCCCTTAAAAACAGACATGACAAGGAAATTTTATCAGTTGTATATAATCTCCATTTCTCAAGACCACTGAAATGAAAGAGCATTACCTTCATGAAGTATTTATTGTTTGTATATTAACATCTTGACTGTAGCACACTTTTTAAAATAACTTCTAAACATCACGGAGTTGGGGAAAAGAGTCGGTGACAGTCCCTGTTACATGGGGACCTACATGTATGCTCATGTCTAAACACTTTGCATGGGCTGGATGGGCAGTGTTGTAGAAGAGTCACTTAAGCTGAGAGATGCAGATGAGCTACCTTCAGCATGCTGAGAACACTGGCAGAAATCACCAGCACATAAGTCAGTGGCATGCTGCAGTATGCATCTGTAATTTGAGGGAGCGTAAGTTTTTAATTCATACCAGGCTTCTCTGGAGATGAAAGACCATTGTGGGATCACTGAATGCCCAGAGTTTCTCCTTAATGTGTAGCAGATGAATAACAAGGAGACAAAAGGAATTGATTTTCAGCATCTGAAAGTTTCTCAGGAAGAAAGGGACTAGGGGAAGTATATGTACCCTTTAAGTACTAGCTGTTCCATTGTAGATTAAATGAGACATAAATTCAATTTATTGGACTTTTCTATCTAAGATACTCAAGGACATTTTCCTGCACTGTTCGTAGAAAGGACATTTTTCTGACATAGCATCATTAAAGAGCTTTCATTTTGTATGTGTATATATATAAGAGATTCCTATTGTTAAAACCAAAATTACAAAGGTAAATACCTTTAGAGGAAACAGCAAATTAAATCTATTTAGTGACGTGAGCAGGACAGAGGAAGTACTTATGTGCCAGTACATACAGCCCATTTTTCCACAAGCAAATGGCAAATGTGAATCCAAAGGAATGTGTAGACACTTTGTGTGCTGTGAATAACTTCTGAGCAGTTAAAGCTCTGGAAAAAGCCATGTAACAACATCTTTACTTCTTCTGCAGCAGAACTGATTATAAGGTTTTTCACTTCTTGGGAACAGGACTTTGGACAAGCAATTCTTTTAATTGCATTCTAATGAAATGTGGCTGTTAAGGTTATAGATGTTCTCAGAGCTCTGTGTCCTCAGGGAGGTTACAAGCCTCCTGGACCTAGAAATGAGGTCTAGTGTCCTGATCCTGCAACTTTCACCCCTGTGGTTGTCAGGGTGGCTGGTTTGAGCCACAAGTTTTAGTAAGCCATCAGAGAGAAATCAAGTTTGACAGTTTGTGTTTACAGGTGATTTATTAGCTGTGAAGGGAGATGATGGCAATGCTTATTTGAGTTAGAGTTATAAGAACTTCCTCTTCAGCTTCTAATTTTGACAAACTCCAAATACTTAGGGCAATGCTTCTCACAGTTACCTGTTAAGTCAGGCTGGTTTGGATTCCTTTGAGGGTGACTTCTGTAAGAACGGGCTGGACTTTTCCTTCATCTTTGGGGACAGGAAATCAGTTTGCCACTGTTTGAAAAGTGTTTCTTCAGAGATGAGATTCTGTTTTTCAGGTTTGAGGAATAAAACTCCACATTTGTTTTGGTATTAATTATATCTTGGATCTCTCTGTGGACATTGCTCCTCACTTGTCTAGGTTTTAAGTCTGCATAAATTATCTGTTTACAGCTTTCAGCAGAACACTTATAGCAGCACAGATTCCTGTGCACCTAAGACACTGGAGTAAAATTTCTAGAGCTAGAATATTTCCAGTTTCAAATCTGAGACTGTTCCAGTGCAGCCTCTGAAGTCTTGCAGGTCCAGGGGGAGTGCTGAGCACCTCTCCTCATTACTTACCCATGTTGGGACATTGCTCTGATGCATGCAAGAAAGCTCACTATAGGCTGCTATGTAACCTCCATGCAGTTCCTGACAGACAATATTTCTCTCATGGGTGTCATTATTTCTTTTGGCTGTTGCAACTATGAATGGAGATGAGAATTTTATGCCAGATTTGTAATGTATCAGATACAATTTTCGACTAATATGGCCACTCCCTGTCTATTGGCAAGGTTTCTCCCTTGATTTGTTATTCAGTAAAATGCATCCTGGACCTAGCTGAGGCTTCTTGAAGCTGTTCTGGTGTGAGAATTTTGTGGTATGATTTTTAATGCAGTCTGCTGCAGTTCTCAAAGTGTTGACTAGTACCAAGACTTGGGATTTTTGTGATTATTATAACGCAGCCTCCTAATCCAAGACCTTTCAGAGAACTTTCAGAGAACAAAGAAAAGTAGATCAGATTTTTTATATTTTTTGTTGGTGTTGCTGATTTCTGTGTTGGGTTGGGTTTTTCCCCTGGTTTTGCTTGGTTTTTTCGGTATTCTGTTTTGCTTTGTCTTTAACCCAAAACAGTAGGATCCCTGAGTGCAAGATTGCCTTCAAGAAAAAAAGTGAAGTTGAGCATATTAAGATGATGAGGTCAAAATTCCAAAATAAAGAGGACACGAGACAGTAAGAAGACTAATAGGAGAGGTGTAATACTCAGAAGCATCTTGAATTTTAAGAAGTGGTGTGCAAGATTTTGAGAATGACCACATTGCATAGCATAGGTAGAATTTTTGACTCTGACTTGAACTCCTTTGTTGAACTATTGTTCTTTACTTACCTTAGAGTTGTTCAGCATGGTTTAACTAGCACTCCCACTGCTGCAGTGTCTGTGCATTTACTTTCTAAACATTTTCATAGTTTCTGAACATAAGACCTTGCAACTGACCTGCTAATGTCCATGCTTTTCTGTTATTGAAATTGGTTGAGGACCAGCTGACTGAGCAGGCTGTGGCTGGAAAGCAAAAGGACCAGGACAAAGCCTACCTGTCAGCATGGCTGTTCTGAGCCACGAATTATTTCTTTACCAGTTCCTTACAGTTGCTTGACAAAAAATAACCCATTCATCAGTAGTTGGCTTGGCTAAGTACAGAAACATGTGTGAGCAGCCTACTCTGTAATGACTGCTGTGCTTGCTTTGGCTGCAATGTGCTGCTTTGCAAATCAATTTTAATAGTGAGGGTGAACAGTTTAGCAAAGAGCCTGACTGCCCAGATTGTAAAGGGGGGTGGGATCATCATAACATCTGACTTTCTGGTTTGGTATAAAATGCCACTGAAAAATCTGACACTCAGTGTTATCCCTCAGTTTTGAGTAAGTTGGGGGCTGGGGACAGGGAAGGAGCACAAATGTTTCAGTTCTCTCTACTTAAAGCAGATGCTGACATCTGCTCAGATAAAACAAGTATGTAACTGGTCCAACACTGCTTTTAGGAGATGTGTAATGTTAGGGCTTGTTTATATTGCAGTGGTTCATGTTATATGTGAAAATCACACCTGACATTTTATAGACAGCTGGGTTCAATCTCTGCTGACCAATCCATTGAGACCAGGACCATGCCAGCAAACCTGACTCTGAGCATCAGATGGTATGGTTCAGGCAAGCCTGGTTTTCAGGCTGGTATTAAGTTTAATACCTATGTCAGCTAATGTTTAATTTTTTGGCAGAGCATCTCTTGGAAAGAAGCACATCATGCCTTGCAGTGGTGGGTAGTACAGAGGCACCAGAGCCATGTGTTCTGCACAGGATCAGTCCAGATGTGATGTGAGCATTGGCACTGCCCCAGACTGCTAAGCTAAGCCTGACTCGCCAGCTTGCACGGCTCTTCTGTGGGCTGCTCTGCACTTCTGTTTGCAGGATTTAGCTACTCTCACTGACTTGAATGAAAGTTCATGTATTTCACTCAATAAACAGTGGCTTGGGCAAGCCTGGAGTGTTCCATGATAGGTGTAACTTTACTAGAAACATCTAAAAGTTTGAATGTCATTTTGACACAGTGTGGGAATTTCCAAAGTACCAATATATTTCCCTTTCTAATGATTCTTGTATAAAATTCTCATAAACAACTTTGCTGGATTTTTACACTGCTATTCAGCAGCTCATACAGTTCTCATTTACGCCCCTGTGGTTTCAGTGCTTTCTAGATGTTCCTTCTCTTGTGGTTAGCAGTGGTGGAGTTTTGAATGTCATGGGTATTGGAGAACTGGGAAAAATCTGGGTTCTTCATACCAGCCATACTTGCTTTCATGGTAAACTGGGGAAATCCAGAATTTCTCAAAGATTACAGAACAAAGAGGTTTTTTTAATTTATTTAAGCAAGCTGTATACTATCTCAGTTGGAGTGTCAGAGGAAAGCAAATACTCAATTCTGGTTGAATATTTCAGAGATGAAAGCAACAGGATGGGCAGAATTACTGACAAGTGTATGTTTTGGTGCTGGAGAACACAGAAATGGAGACGTTTTGTTTTTAAGAATTTTGATGAGGGCAAACAGGAGTGTTCAAAGATGGAAGCTTAAGTGCATGAGAATTGAGTTTGACCTAAGATAAAGCTCTGACCTAAGACTGATGTTCCTTGTCAGTTGAAAGAGGAGGATGAAAT
This sequence comes from Melospiza melodia melodia, assembly GCF_035770615.1. Taxonomy (NCBI): domain Eukaryota; kingdom Metazoa; phylum Chordata; class Aves; order Passeriformes; family Passerellidae; genus Melospiza; species Melospiza melodia. The sequence goes on from NC_086194.1 coordinate 153,713,563, forward strand.
ATGATCAGTGGCATAAATTTGGAGTGAGAGTCCCATCTGGTGTAATTTAGCTCAATTTCATTGCATTAATGCATTTCCAAGGTAGTGAAGTTAAATTGAATTACGTAGTCTGAGAATCTAGCTTTTGTATAACCTCACTTTTTCACAGGCAAATCAACACAGTGTTAAACTGCAGTCCAGTCCTTCTCATGGTTTTAGCTATGTGTGGAACTCCGCAGAGCATGAGCTGGAAGTGCAGTGTAGTAGATGACTACCTAAAGACAGAATATATAGACCAGCAGAGGCTTTGAGAGATTGGCCTCTTCCTTTTCCAATCCATGATCAACTCTAGCTGCATCATTCCCCCTGCTTTTCCTGTGCTTTAATGATGGGGATTCTCCAGCATCTCAGGCACTTTGCTCCTGTTCTTAACAGAATTTTGATCCTGTCGCTTCTGCTAATCCTTGTAGAGATGGATGTAGACATTCACTGCAGTGATGTTTGGGTGCTACTGCTGCTTTTAGGCTACCATCTCATATTTAAGAGTCTGAGTTCATTCAGTTTCTTTTCACAGTTTATGTTTGTCTGACTTCTGGTTAATCTGGTTGCCTTTCTTCAGGTTCTTTCAAAGTCCTGTTTGTCTTGCTTGATTTTCTGTATTTGAAGTGCATCATCTCAACCTTGATAGGCCTCCCAGCTGGATCTTGCCAGTAACAGGAGATAGTCTTAAATCAGGACTAAGGCAGTCAGTAGTTGTGGCCATATACCCTTGTATGAAGATTGCCATCTTGTCATCAAGGTGACCATGGCCATGTGTTGTCCAAGGTGCTGTGTACACACCTCAGCGAGGGGTCTCTGTTTTGCTGGTACCTGGTAGAGCATCCCAGAAAGGAAAATACCCTGAGTTCAATCCCACAGTGAGGTCAGGCTTTGTCTGTGATAGCTGCATCTGCTGGAAAGACACGACCAGCAGGGGTGTATGAAGCACAGCCCAGGCTATTAGCTGGCATCTCGAGCCTGGCTTTTCTTTGGTAGAATTTGGGGCTATCAGCCAGCACTGGGAACAGAAAGGATTTGTTTCCAAAGCTTGTGGTGCCCGAGCCTGGTCTTTGCTGCTCTTTTTCACTACTTGCACATGGGAAGGAGCAATGAATGGTCACAATGGCGAGGGCTGTGTGGGACAGGGAGTTCTGCACACCAAATCCAGCTGCTGTCTCAGTACAAGCTCCCTGTGGTGTGTGGTTTTATGTTAATTTGCGCTGTAGTAATTTTTAAACGCAATAAGTTGCTGCATAAATGTGATATGTAAAATTTATTTTGAAATTCTTGCATTTTATGTGGTTTTATTCCCGTAATTACACTAAAGCTGTAATGACCTGTTAAATTAGAAATAATATGTCCAATGAACAAAATCACATACCAAACAATGTAGGACACATTAAGTAATCATGTAAGGAGCCAGCTTAGTACTTTATCACTTCATTAAAGTCTTGCACCTATGTATCACTTTTTATGTTCTGTACCATCTGATAGTTAACTGATGTCTACTTTAATAAGAAAGTTAAATCAATAGTGTTAGAATTAAACTACTGACATCAGTACAGATCATGTGG